>NC_063190.1:30493011-30538011 GCF_017589495.1 Alosa alosa | reverse complement strand
TTCACCTTTGAGGCAGCGGGTCTCCGACATAGCCCTGTGCCTGAAAAACATTTCTGCCAGTTCGCTGGGTAACCACGGATGCTATATGATGAAGAGTGTTTACAGGACCAGAAGGGGTCAGGAGACGGATGGTCATCTCCAGGCATTCGTCTCTCTTTAAAGGGGAGGGGTGACAAATTTCATTACTGATAGAAGTATTGATTTCAGCAGGCGAGGCAAGACAAAAAAACAGAGCAAAAATGCCTTGGATTCCTTCACAGACTATGAAGCCCGTATGTCCATGTGAGTGACGACGAGACTCATGACTGCTAAGAATACTGGATCTGTTTTCCCCTGAGGGCACTCAGTGGCTTCCTCCCCACTCTTCACAACTGATAAACCACTCAGTCACTGAGAAGAGTAGCAAAAGTCCTGAGTGTTCAGATCTGTAGCATTTTACATAATTCTTCTTCACATATACTCTATGTGTAAGTGGATAGTTCATGATAGACACATATGAAGCAATGGAATCAATTCTAGTGAGAACAGAGAAAATCAACATGACATGATAGTACTCTGATTCATTATTTATACTGCTCAGAGTGATTTCTTGACAGCCATTATCTAAGAGATACTTTATTGCATTAAATTCATGAAATGTGTATGATCATTACTGTTGTAACGTGTTTTTAAACCTTTATAGATGCTGACAAATATCAGCGCAGATATCTGGATTATTGTACACATTTTTCCATTTCTTCAACGAACTTAAAACTTTTATTTGTTAATGTTTAATGATACTGCCAAAAGTAATCTCCATTATAAGTTTCCATCTGTGAAAGATGTAAAGCATAGCTTACATGTCCTGCTATCTAGTCCTGGTGTCTGTGTGACAGCTGATTGGCTCTCAGCGGGTGTGATGTCACCGCTGGCTGCTATAAGGGTTCTGAGAAATAGCCTGAGAGGCACATTGAATCCAAGAGACCTCATGTGTTCAAGCGGCAGGACTCCTGTGTGTCTGTGACCAGCGTAAGGACAGCACAAGCAGAGGCAGAAAGAGGAATAGAGAGAGAAAGAGAGAGAGAGAGTGACAGAGAGAGAGAGAGAGAGAGAGAGAAAGCAACAGTCTCTCCGATATGAACACCACATGAGGGCAAAGCACTTATGCAAGCTTCAAAACATATCTTTGGACTTCTTTTGGGAAACAAAACAGTATTCCATTCAAAGGATTGTGAGGCTCTCACCCTTTTCAAGTAAGTGTGAATTGTATCAAAGTTGTTAACATTATACCTATTTGCACACCTAGTTCTCAATTTCAATTTCAGTTCACCATGTTCTAAACAACCAGTAACCTAATTTCCCTATCTATGGGCTGTTGTCAAAACTGTACACTATGTTCAGCAAATGTTATTCCTGTTTTGAGTGCGGTTATGTGGCTACACTGGTTAAGCTGCATAGCTTTGTGCACATGTGCGTGTGTGTGGTGTGTGTGTGTGTGTGTGTGTGTGTGTGTGTGTGTGTGTGTGTGTGTGTGTGTGTGTGTGTGTGTGTGTACAGGGCTTGCTGCTGCTGTTTATCTGTTACGTTTATCTGTTGTTGTGCTTGGTGTCTGGCAGGTCAGGCCATGGGGAGCATGAGCCCGTCAGCGCTGCTGAACGTGTCAGCGGTGGCGGTTGCGAACGTTTCGTCATCGGAGGTGGAGAACGGTGAGGCGGTGGAGACGGTGCTGTTGGGCATCCTGATGGGCCTGCTGGTGCTGGGCATCGTCTTCGGCAACGTGCTGGTCATCACGGCCATCATCCGCTTCCAGCGGCTCCAGACGGTCACTAACTACTTCATCACGTCACTGGCGTGCGCCGACCTGGTCATGGGCGTGCTGGTGGTGCCGTTCGGCGCCTGCTACATCCTTCTCAACACCTGGCACTTTGGCAACTTCCTGTGTCTGTTCTGGACGGCGGCCGACGTGCTCTCAGTGACGGCGAGCATCGAGACCCTCTGCGTGATCGCGCTGGACCGCTACCTGGCCATCACCTCACCGCTGCGCTACCCGTCGCTGCTGACCAAGCGTAAGGCCGGAGTGGTGCTGCTGACCGTGTGGGCGGTGGCGGCGCTCATCTCCTTCCTGCCCATCTACATGGAGTGGTGGGTGTCGGACGACGAGGAGGCGCGCAACTGCCTGCGGGACGAACACTGCTGCGACTTTAACACCAACGCCGCCTACGCCGTGGCCTCCTCCATCGTCTCCTTTTACATCCCGTTGGCCGTCATGGCCTTCGTCTACGCGCGCGTCTTCCAGGAAGCGCGCAAGCAGCTGCAGAAGATCGACCGCAGCGAGGGACGCTTCCACCAGCAGAGCAGCCGCTCCCAAGCCCAGGCGTCTACCGCCTCCGATGGCGGTGAGACCATCAGGAGCACCAAGAGGAAGTTCTGCCTGAAGGACCACAAGGCGGTCAAGACCCTGGGCATCATCATGGGGACGTTCACGCTCTGCTGGTTGCCCTTCTTTGTACTCAACGTGGTGGTGGCCCTCTGGAGGGTGGACAACATCTGGCTGACGTTTTGGATACTTAACTGGATAGGCTACGCCAACTCGGCGTTCAATCCGCTTATTTATTGTCGGAGCCCAGAGTTTCGGAGCGCTTTCAAGGAGATTCTTTGCTGGGGAGGCTCGTCGCATCGAAGGCACCGGAAAGCTAATGGATTAATGTACGGTGGACACAGCTGGCAGGTCAACCTGAGGACTAGCAGCCAAAGCAGGGCTTCTCCAGATGATCTTGGGGCTGTGGAGCTTGGCCCTGAGACTCTCACCACAACGTATGAGACACAGATGGAAACTGCACTAAAGACATAACATGTTATCTGAGCTCATCTCAAGGATTTGTTTTTTGGTCTTTGAATGTCTTGGGGAAAAATGACACCATGGCAAAACTGGTAAGTTCAAAATGGGATGGTATATTATATGCCGGAAGTATTACTGGATGGATACTACACTGCTGAACTCTTTTCAATTCTAGCCAGACCTATATTATTGGCTGGGAGAATACTCATGCTTCTCTGTGGCTTTGTTCCGCAATGAGGGTACTTATTTTGCACATAGGAACACAAATATGAAATGTGCATTGAACAGGAGAGAGTAATCTTTATGACTATTTTACCTACCTCATGAAATGTGTTTTTCTGTTTTCATGTGTTCATGTTATTACTTTCAATTTACACTGAATTTACACTTACGCATCCAGCATGGATCTGAAATGCATAAACAAAGATGAAAGAAACATAACATGAGAGATGCCCATAGCATGATGGAGGAAGCATTATCATGACAAGGAGGTGCTGTTATGACCACCTTTATATTATGAACACTCTAAACACATTCCAGAGGGATGTAGTGTGTGTTTTTTTCTTCCTTAAAGCCAAGGGCTCCTCTGTATACTACAGATCCCTTGTGTAGAGAGGAGAAATCTAACACTGACAAGAGTCAACAGGTGCAATTAGCTGCCTGACTGAGCTATATCCAGCTGCACTTTTCTGCAAAAGAGAAAAGAGAAGCCACAGGGCTCCTTACTTCCTGCGAAAGCCCACTCTTTACTCTGTTCACTCTTAACATTTCCTGTTAGTACTGCGAGGTTACTTGGTTCGGTGCGTCATGTGAGCCTGCACATAAACTAAAGATAGTAGCATTACACAGATAGCAATGTCTGTCGGAGGGAATGGTTGTTATTGAGATGTGGGAGAGGGCAGTGAGGCTACTGAAAAAGTACATCGGCATGTTGAGCTTTTTCAGCAGATTGTTATCACAATTGAGTTCGATATATAATACTATACAAGGCTCAAATCTTAACACTTTGCTGCTAATAGTAGTCTTTGTGAGATACAGATAGATTGCCAGGTCAAAAGACATTACATGAGGGTTGTAGGTTGTAGATTTGCACTGTGGTAAACAGAGCAGAGTGTTATCGTGAGGGCTATTTGTATTTATGACTAATAAAAATACGGGTGTGAGTACAGAAACAGTCCCCAGTCCAACAGAAACCTTTTCACCCATAAACACTTTCAGTGAAAGATAGAAGAGGTGAACTAGAATTTAAAGTGTTGTAGGGTTTTCTTAAGTTACATGTACAGCATTAAATAATCTGCACACACGTGTGTGTTGTTGCTGTTGTTGTTGTTGTTGTTGTTGTTGTTGTTGTTGTTGTTGTTGTTGTTGTTTTAGCTGTTGTTGTTGACATGAGTGAGATGAATGAATATGAGAGAAATAGGAAAGTTTTTACTGTTTTGCATAAGTGTGCACAGTCTCCTTGACACAGTGGCATTTGTTAGTATGTGTTCTTACTGATATGACTGCTTTCAGGTAATACTGTGACGTATTTTGAACTTGTCCTGAGAAAAAACATGTAAAGTGTTCAGTAAAATTGCTGAACTTTGCTGTATTTGTGAAACACTGTTGATGTTCAAATATGTAAACATACATAGCATGCCTTTATGTCAAAGTAGAACTGACATTTTTAATAATGTTTTAATGTTTTTCCCGGAAGACCACTGATGTTTAGTGTCGATACCAGAGATAGTACTGTACAAGTCTATTGTTTATTGTTTTAACTCATTCCGAAGATACATTTTTATAGTGACGTGAAAAACTATGGATGTAAAAGAGGACTGTATATTCGGGTTGTCCCGAAAAACATCATCCACTTGATTGATATTGCTTAACGAGTCACTTTAAAAGCAGAAAAAGATTAAATATGAATCTGTTCATTCTTCTTAATTTATAAGATTGTTTGACATGTTTGTAAACACTGCCCTCCACTGGTTCTGCAGCGCTCCCAGTCAGTCCAGCTTTGAAACCCACAAGGTGTAACTGTCCCTGGTGTTGGCTCATGCCTGGAGCCAGCTCGTTCTCACTGTACTCTCTACAAGCATGTTTCTTTCGGTTCAACAATTTGTTTTCACTGCATCTTTTTGAAATCAAGTGGCCACCCACCACATAGGATGTCTCCATCTGTGTGAAATGCTGGTCACAGGAGTTGTGTTACACATGACACAGAGTGCCTATAATATAGCAGTTGTTTCCAGTGACAACATACACCCCACTGATTATAAGAAGACTTTGTTGTTGACTCCCTTCGGTTTAAATTTGGGTAATATCTCAATTCTCGGTCCATTACTTGATAATTTACAAAATATGAAACACTTAAGAACCAAACCTTTAACAACATTGTTGACTCACTGACAGTCATTTTTGACAATCTATCAACGAAATGTAAACTAAGTCTGACCCTTGCCCTAACACCAAATCCCATGTCTATTAGTATTCCTCTCTGTCAACAAAGCTCCAGCAAATTGATCCGATTATTGATTTGTCATGATGGCCTGTTCAACTAAAGTTGGATTCATACAGTAGCTGGTAAAAATATTGGCTCTTCATAACTTTCTGCACAGTGGTTATGGTAGTGTGCCTGCAGCAATATCAATTGACAGTGCTGTCATCTATCCATTGTTTGTAGATTTTAAATGAATGTGAGGTTCATATCTATGGTGAATATACTCAAAGGGATTTTAGAGCAAACTGCCTGTAGCTTTGTCCTATTTGTGATAGAGGCCTTTTAAAATCCCATCAATTTCCCACAGAAATTGTGCTTTCAACCACTTAATGATGTATAATCAATCAAAGCCTGGTCAGAACATCATTATACACAATTTCACCTGCCTTCCATTTTCAAAGTATATTTGAGAACACTTCAGACCAGCTCAAGATAACAGCACTTACATCAGCAAAATGATTCTGCTTTTTTATACTGTGCTCTCCCAAGTCAAAGTTTCCATTCAATACAACACGAGTCAAACACAAGACATTTTATATACAGTATAATAACAGAAAAAAACATTACTGTATAGTCTTCTGATAGACAAACAGACAGATTAACTTTTTTAATTCCCAGAAGGGGAACTAGTTTGCTACGGTGGACAACATACAGCAACAGGACAGCAGCAAGACAATGACAATGAAGTGCAACATACAACAAACAACAGTGACAAGCACAGTGCAGTAACATAAAGCATACAATGATAAATAAATAACGGCACTAGGCATAGGCACAGTAATCACCACAACATTACTGATAAGTGTCCAAAACATGTGCAAAATGCAATGTGCAAACATACCATATGTCTCAGAAAAATGACAATAAAATCCATGCTGACTGTTCAGAGATAGTCAGATACTACACAGCAGCATTGATCAGCAGTTCTTGTTAATACATTAGATTCAACAACAAATGCATGTAGTAATTGCCTTTTTTTGTGAAACTAAACTACTAATCATTTAAAAGTCTATATGACAAACTTGTGTCAGATGTCCAAAATGTTGCAATGTCACACATTGTTTAAAACATGAGGCAACAGTCACTGAGTCATCAATGATTAGGATTTCTCAATATCCAACAGAACCCTCACACTCAGTATCTACTCTCTCCCCAACTGCCTACAAATGGTCTTTTCTGCCTAATCCAGTCAGATTAAAGTGATTCAGCAGCTCACCCCAAAGGCTAATCAATGGGCTCTCAGTGGAGGACACTAAGGGACAGGAATGTGGGAGAGGGCTTTGGAATTAACAGCTCAACCCGGCCGAGAGTCCATGACAGTTGCTGCTGTCGGTGGCCAGGGTCCAGCTCGTGGACGGTGTTTATGTGTCCTGGGGTCCCTCTTTGTGTAGTCGCCACAACACTCTTGGTTCATTAAGCGCCAGTTTGTTTCTCTGATCAGCAGGAAGTTTACAGATCTTAGCACATAAAAACGGCGTCACTCCTCTTATCTTGATCCAACTTTGAACCTCTCCCCATCTGGTTCTTGTTCAAAAGGACGACTGGACAACTGGCTTCAAAAGCTTCTAAAGAAATGTCCAAGTCCCAATTTTAGCTCAGACATACGAAATATCTCGCAACAGAGAAACTGTCTCTACCTCTCTTTTCCATTCTGCTCTTCTCATATAGACAAGCTGTGTGTGACAACCAGTTATTTACAGTTTGGGAGAAATGGAAGTCAAATGGAGGACAACTCAAGAACCATCTAGATAAAATCTCACTCATGGAAAACTCATTTGCACCAGGTTATAGGCCCTCCTGGAAAAAAGGTCTGAAATGGCATGTACTGTAAGGTACAAGCCAATATTGCAGAGACCGGGTGAGTTTGCATTATTCAGCACATATTTCACACTCAATTTTGCCACCACCTTTTCATGCATTTATTATTCATGGTGTTTTCAGAGTGTGTTGTGATAACTTTGACTGATGAAATATTTTCTTCTTCTGAGTTATTGGCAAACATATAATAGGGATATTAGCAGCACCAGGTCTGTGAAGAAAACAAAATGCCTGCAGGGAAGTCTGGCTTCTTACTTCAACCAAGGAAAAGAAAAAGTCATGTTCATTTGTGACTCAACTCTGCCCTGCAGTATGCCACCCTGAACAACAGAGTATGCCATTTGCACTGAACATGAAAGAACCGGCAGTTGTTTTGAAAATCTGACTGTGCTGAAAACAACATAATTGAGCCACTGGTTGTGTGAGAGCACAGTTTTTGGTCCATGATATATTTTATGTGTGAAAGGGAATTTTACTGTAATGCAGGTGTTCTGTGTTTCCACTGAATATAAACATGATAAGGCAGAAGTGTGAAGACAAATAAGTTTAAGTAAAGGATAACAGCCACTGAGGTGTCCTGCTATATGGACTTATGGACGGAACGGAGGCAAAGAACTCCATAACACGAAGCTGAGTGGAGTTTCCTCCGCCAAGTCCATTCATTCTGTAGGATGCACTACCGGTCAAAAGTTTGGGGTCACTTAGAAATATCCATTCCACTCCATTATAGACAGAATACCAGCTGAGATCAGTTGCATGTTTTTGTTTTTAATCAGGGCAGCAGTTTTCAGATTACATTATATGCTTACATAATTGCAAAAGACTGTTGTATAATTGTTCTCGACTGTTGTAGAAAGAAATGGCTGATCTTTAATGCAATATCTACATTGTCCATTCTCAGTTACCATTCATCCAATGTTCCAAAGGCACATTCTGTTTACTAATCTGATATCATTTTGAAAAACAAAAATGCAAACAATGTATCTCGGCTGGTATTCTGTCTAAAATGGAGTGGAATTGAAATTTCTAAGTGACCCCAAACCTTTGACCGGTAGTGTATCAGGACATCTCAAAAGCCGTCATCCCGTTTATCCCCCAGTAGCCACTCCTGTATGTTGGCAACAGTCATGCATTTATACCATGCAAAGGTAATATGCGGTTCAGTTTAAAAAGAAACCAAATTTTTCAGTTTGTTGTACTACATTCTTTAGTTGCGTCAGTGATAACGGGGGTATTAGGTTGATTCCACTGTTGCAAACCTGCTTCCAAGTTCAACCATCGTTTACTATGGTTGTCATAGTTACCATTCAAAAGAGCAGTGATATGGAAAGGTGATTAAACTTTTTTACCAGGTCTACTTCATAGGTGTCCCGATATACAGAATTAATAGCCATCCTACCAACCAATCAGAAAACAGCATTTCTTGTCTCTGGGGGATAAATAAATTCAGGAGGGGACAGAGAGTTTCTTTAAAAGCTGGGTCTGTGCTTTACTGGGTTTTCACATATAGACCTTGCAATTCTGTATCCTAAACATTGTTATTAGTGTTATACGTACTTGTGGTTTATTAAAAGAGGCCAGCTAAAATAGCCCCTTATTTTCCTGTATATTTTTCTAACCCTTTTCCTGATCTGGTCCATTATGTCATTCTGAATCGGACAAGAAAAGGTGAAAGAAAATTATATAAGAAAGACAAACATCACTGGTTCCCATAGTGACAGTAGACTAATAAATTATGGAGTTACAGAAGCAGTGGTGAGTGAACTAAGTGACATAATGTGGCTTAATGTGGCTCATTGCTGCTTACCAAGCTTATGTAAAGACATTGACAGTGACAGTCAGAATCAAAATCATTTATGTGTCATTGTAAAACATAGTAAAACACGGTCACAACGAAATTTAAAGTGCTACTCCTGGTGCAGTGACTCAACTAGCGGAGGACAGTATAACTGTAAAAACACCATGGCAACAAGGATTACACCTATAGAAAGTGCACTGATACGTACTGTCACGTTGGATGAAAATGTCTACTAAATAAATAAATAAATGTAGTGACACAATCAATAATAATGGGGTTTCATTTAGAATAGCTTTGAAGCAGAATTTAAATGGCATTGCATGCGTGAGTCTCTCTCTGTCTGTCTGTCTGTGTGTGTGTGTGTGTGTGTGTGTGTGTGTGTGTGTGTGTGTGTGTGTGTGTGTGTGTGTGCACTGTTAAAATGACTATATGGATCTTTAAAGAAACAGAGAGGTTTTCTAATGAGGATGAGTGCTGATTTCCCCTGGGAGAGACATAGTCTGCTTTCAGTTGAGCATGTTGCTCTGCACCCAGACACTCTGCCACATACACACCACTCCATTCATTGGCATCCTGGGACTTTGGAGCAAACTTGTGCATTTTGTCTTCACAGTAATATTCCTTTGGAAAATTTGCATTGATCTTTATAAAAATTATTCCTCATTACATATGTGAAAGGGTTTTACTTCAACTATCATATATATGATATGTACTGCAATTAGCATGTCAATTATTAGTAATTGCAGTATCTTGCAGACCTTGAATTTCATCAGTATTACTGGCATAAAAGATAAACATAGCTGGCAATAGTTTATCTGATTTAACTTAGATCAACATAGTTCCAACCAAATGAACAAAGACAAAACATTATTTATTTTTGCATGAAATGTAAATGTTTTTTGTAAAACCAATAGCATTTTCCATACCTGCAGAAAAGAACCTTTACTAGTGTTGTCTACAGTATGTTGCCTAGGTGTTTACTTTATGACTTGATGACATAACATTGAACTAAAGTAAATATAAACTGCATATATAAAGGTACTGTGTATACCATGGTCTCTCTACCTGCATACAGTATGTCCCAATGCCAGCACCCTGTGAAGATGTCCACAGAAATGTTTATAATAATAATACATACAAGAAGATAATACAAGAAGAATCATAGACATTTTCATTTCATATTTACAGTGCACGTGGTGCAGTTTGTTTCATTTTCCAGTCAGTCTAGAGTTTCTCCTGCTTTCACAGTGAGAGAGAACTGGAGTTTCATTTAACATGTGAGGTTGGACAATGAGTAGGTTATGCTTCTGCAGCACTGCTGGGGTCATGTTCCATGTGTTGCCTGCCAGTGTCAGATGAGTAGTACATCACCCCGTAAAAAATATGCCAGTCATGAAAAAAACTTTAACGTTGAATAATGTGTCATTGTCAGACCAGCCACGGTTTTAGACACCGTGTCATTGTCAGACCTGCCACTTCCTTGTCCAATCAGGAAGGACTTTGGCCCCTTGTTTAGCTTACTCTTTGTCCAGTTGTGATTGCCTGTGTGTTCACTCCTGGTAAATGGCCACAAATGATGTGCACATCAAGTGCGCACACCGCTGACTGATGGCTTTGCCTTTCAATGTTGATAGGAAATCTATATTTCTTGCGGCAGTCTCCACCTGCTCTGACTCCCTGCTAGAGAACCTCAACATTAAGCCCCGCCCCGACCCCAATCAGACACAATGTGAGGTCTGGGTTGCCATGGGTTACCCTGATGTCATCAGTGTTGCATTCCTTGGGGGCATTGTAGTGTTACAGTAATAAATGACAGTGTAATGCTGTGGAAACCGTGATGTTAAATCAATAAAGCTGATTAAAGACAGCCCCCATTTTGGAAATGTCAAAAGAAGAGAGTAACACTGGATTCTCCTATAGCTTGTGCACATGGGCAGCTGAATATGATTAAAAATGAAAACTACCAATCTAGTGTTACCAAAGTACAAGTCTAAATAATAACTACCATTCTGTGAAATATGCTGTTGTATGGCCCCTGCATGATGAACTGACTTGTTTAAACGCAGGCCTCAGACATCTGGTCTTTAAAGGAAAGGAGAAAATGGTTAAATGATTTGGGACATAAAGACATTTAAGGTAGGTGTAATTTGAACACAATGGACTTTCCACTCAATGCTTATGCAATTAGGAGAAGGGAACATTGTGAGAGTATAAGAGCCTCATGTTGCACACACAGAAACACTCTTGAGTGGAGCGTTTTAAGTGTTCATATGATGCCTTAATTATTGTATTTGCAAAATCTTGGAGGCAAATGCTCCTAAAAGACAGTGACAAAAATAACGTATGCTTAACATACATCTGATTGATTTTGTTCACCATGATCATTTCTTGTTGAGTAACTTTTCATATCTTTATTCTATCACCCTTAATTTACCCTGGGGAATTATTTCCTACTCTCATTCCATTCTCCTTGTTTTGACTATTTAGTTTTGTAGTTGTGTCATTTATACTCATGTTTATGTTTTACAGTATGTAGCAGTCACTTTTGTCCAAAGCAACAATGATATCAATAAATATTAAAATTAACATTAACATTACAGTTTTTCACAATCACTTTGCTACTATTTTCAGAACTTTGATGTCATTTTTCAAAACTCAGTTACAGTACAGTTATCACTTGTAACACAGGCTGTCTAATGTTCAAAACATTGCATTGTGCATTCACATCTTTAAAAAAGTCTTGCACATGCACAATCATTGGTTCAAAAAACAAATGTACTGTGAAATACCATTTAAACATAACTATAGATCACCCACACACAAGCAACCGATAGTTTCACTGTGTCATTGTTCGTACAATAATTAAATATTGTAGAACAAAATAGGTGATACAGGTTTCATTATGGTACTACATGTACAGTAAATACATCTCTGTAAAAGTACTGCAGTAGTAGAGAGAATACTACAGACACAGTGGAATCATTGAACAAAGTTTGTAATATATTGATGCAAAACACTACAATCACAACACAGGTTTATTTGAATCAAAGCAAAAATAATTAGCTATGAAATTGAAAATAAAAGACAGTACTGTAAAACATCAAATGCAGTGTTCCTCAACTTGCTTGCTTGTACTGTCTAATTGGTTCATGCTCCATGCTAATTGGTGACAATGAATCTCGTTACAGTATCTTGAAACTTTCATGATTTGCAGTAAACATGGAAGATTGTTTGTCTGTTTCCATACAACTATGCATTAAGAGCAATGCAACAGTTACTTATCATTTGAGCAGTTGTATCAATTGATAGTTAGATCATTGTAAGGAAATGAATAGACACTCATTTGAAATATAATGTGTGAATTGCCTTTAGAAATAGTAGTACTTTGATGTTAAGTTGTGTCATATTGAACAGGTGATTTTTGCTGAATGAATAAATGATCTAAGTTTTATGTGTATTGTATCCAAGCAATTGAGAAAAGGGTTAGAGTTTTGAAAAATGTGCATTTTGATCATTGGTTGTGAGTTTTGTGTCTAGAGTTGTGAAAAATGACATCCACGTTCTGAAAATAGTAACAAAGTGATTGTAGAAAACTGTAAAAATAACAGTTTAAAGTAAAATCATATAGCCTATAGCCTATATTAAAAAAAGTATCAGTAATTATAATTGACTAAATAGATTTGAACAGAATAATAATGTACACATAAACATACAGTATACAAACTGTGTCTCTGTAAGGAGAATTAATTAGTAAGACATTAGGTAAACAGATTTAAAAACTATCGTCAAACAAAGAACATTGGGTTCCTCATTCCACCACTAAGGAATCATGGACAAGTCTTGACAGTATGGTCGATGGATATAACAGACCTATAAACAGCAGTAAGATTTAGATGTTTAATCTGAGAACAAGTGGAGTTCTCTGCTCAGGTACCCCTCTCTCTCTCATGGTGCTGCATGACTCAGTTCCACATCACATACCAATACTGACACCTTCTGGTTATAAGGTTATGTTATATGGTTATAAGGTTATGTTATATGTATGTGTGTATGTGTGTGTGTGTGTGTGTGTGTGTGTGTGTGTGTGCGTGCGTGCTTGCATTTGAAGCACTGGTCAGATGGGTTATCTATAGATTCAGAACACAATCAAAGACAATCGAAAAGGTTCAAATGTCTTATGAGTCTTAAATGTGTCTGTTGTATATTTCTAGTAGTTTAAGAATACATTTTCAGCTTTCAGCTAAAGAACTTTATAAAACTCTTCTTCGCCGTTTTCTGTTGTATTTACTGAAGTGACTGAAGTGTGTACTGTATGTGTGTGACACAAATGTTCTTTTCCAATCCAGTTTAGAGAAGTCTGTGGTTTCATCCAATTATCACGATCTCTCATATATAGGCCTTTAGAACAAGCTACAGTATTACATCATGGAGTCTTACAACCTGCTCTCTCCACCTAAAGTAAACTGACTTTTCACAATAATTTAGAGTACCACAAGATGTCAGTAAAAACTCTGGTATCGAGAACGTTCACTTTACACTGTGCTCGCTTTCCCACTTTGGATGAAACGTAGCTGTAGCTGTATCTTTTACATGAGTTCTGAGTAAAAGAATGTCAAATTTTACACAGCAGAAACAGTTTGAGCACTTCCGTATTCAATACAGCATCCTCTGTGCATGTGAAGGGTCATATGCTGTGTTTTTATCACTGTCAACCAGTGACAAAAATTCAGTCAAAAATGTTCTCCCTCAGTATCTTATCTGTATCGTTTTCAATTTTTAGTTTTGTAACACTTGACACACCTGACAATCCAAGCTCCTGAAGTTAGTTACTTTTTAAATTATTTCATCTTCATGTTTTAAGGGGATGATAAAACGGAAAATACAGATCTAATGCTTTTAAGTTGTCTACAGGGTAACATAAAATTGGCTCAAACAAAAATAATGGGTTGTCCTTGCAGAAGGGTGATAGTTGACTATTTTGGCTCCCTCAATTGACTTTTCCTTTCATTTGTTCCAACTTCAGACATGTTCAGAGGATCCATCTTCAGACATGTTCATCATAAAAGAGAAAAGTTGGATCTAACACTTTTACTAGGTAGGCTACTGCAAGAAAAACAAGGCATTTTTCAAAATAGGCATTGTTTTTACAAATCGCTAATTAGGTCAACTTTAGAGCTGAATATATCCCTATTCTTATTGAGTAACCCCTAGGCAAGAAGAAACAGCAACGAAAAAACCAGGTTCACTAAGATTCTGACCTTTGGCTCCCAGCCTATAATAAACATAGCCTACTGTCATGGTTGTACGTAGCCTAGTATACAGTACTTGAGTGATTACATTTTGGCTTATTTAGGGGAAAAAATGTATTTTTAGTATTTGAAATACTCTAAATGCAATCCCTCGAAGTATTTTGTTACAAACTACATTTGATTTGTTCCAATATCCTGCAAAATACGCTAAAGTAGGCCTAATTAAATACGTATTTTAAATGCATCTAATTGTCTGTGTCTGACTAAGACACTATATATATATATAGTGAATTTCTGATATATATATACATTCAGAAAGCCATCAACCAACATTTTTACATTTTGCTTAAATGCCGGCACCTGATGGAATTATATCAGGCGAATAAAAACATGCATTCCTGTGGTTAAGATAATTAGCCTTGTTATTCCACAACAAATAACCCAGCTAATCACAACTCAGAAGTAATGCCGGCCGGGTATTTGCCGAGAGGTAAAGCATCCTTTGTCCTGCCACAGCGATGATTTCGCGCACCACGCCTGTGACGATGTGTGTTTAATCCGATCCCAATACCATGGTTTGATCATGGCTGACGCTACACGGCGCTGGTGGGCCATATCACGGTCGTCAGTTCCTAAGCAGAGATCCGCTGGAGCCCTCGCAGGTCAGAGGAGAAGCATCGCTTCGCAGATTGGAGCACAAGTGACGGCATCTGACACAGTGCTGAAGTAGCCTCCGCCTCATATACCATGCAACGGTGCTCTTTTGGAAGTAGGATGCTGTCGCCTGCAAATAGAACGTGACTGAACTACGGTGCACCACCAGTGCAATCCGGATTTAGTCAAATCCTCAACGAACAGCAGTCTCAACAAGAGCATTGTTGTAATCGGCTTCTCCACACAGGGAACACCCATCGCTCCATTCAGATTCCTGCTTTATTCCTCACCTTGTCAGGAGAGGACATCTTACTAGTCGGAACTGTTCACGGAGCTCAACGCGCGTCCAGGAGTTAAGAGTTTATAAAGGGTTTATGAAAAATTGCTGGTATCTCGGAATTGTCAGCAACTATTAGGCTAATTGAACAGTCCGTTTTAGATATTATCTTAAAGACGCTGATCATGTGTTATACGAGAACTGAATAGTCGTGTAAGTTGTAGGCTAATATAATTCAAGGATTCATTTCATCATGAGTACTAACGGTAAGAATTTGATATGTATCCTCTTTTATTGAAGTTAATAGACTGTTGGCTAGTCTGAGCTGGTAGACTTGGTATTTCTAGAGACGGTCAGACGGATTATGCTATCACATGGCGACTCAGGTAAGGATAGACTACTTTGCACCTGTCCCCCCTTTCGCTCGCTCGCTCTGCATGTACAGTAGTGCATATAGTCTACTCAAATATTATTCTGTTTGAATAAATTATCATCATCGATGCACGATTTGATAAAAACATTTTGCAAGCCACAATTTCTGAAATGTCTTGGACGCAACGTTTTAACAGCTCAGGTAGCTGAAATTAATGGTCAGTGTGCGAAGTCAAGTTGATACAGCAGAAGTTTAGGTGAGGCACTTAACCAATATAGGCTGATTCTGAACAATGTCAGTTAGAAGCAGTGCAAGTATTTGCCATGCATTTGCATTATCTAACCTTTTGCACCCTGTTAGTTGAAAGATGCGGTCAATTAAACAGTGATATTCGTTTGAATCGAAACATACTGTCAGTGTCACTCTCACACATTAAATTGATACAGTGACACAGTCACTACGTTATCCTCTAACTTAGGCTAACAGTTTGCAGTGTGTCCCACTGCAGTATCTGCTAACTATGTTAGTCGTTAAAGGTTCTTTTCTGGAGTCCACTGCAGAAAACAAGTATTTTTTCCCACTTTGAGACATGTGTGTCATTTGAAACAGAAGTTGGAAAACTTTTGAAGATTGAGGATATTTTTGGTGGTGAAATAACACCACGGGTTTGCACTAAGATATTGCAGGAAATATATGATGGCTTAGAGTTTATGTTGCAATACTGATCATTGGATAAATAAAGCAGGCAAACATAACACATAATGCAAAACCAGATGAGCGTTGTATGCATGCACAGTCATAGAAGCTTGTCCAGTTGGTTTCTATCAAAGATCGTGTACTACTGCATTCATGTCTAGGATTACCACCCTAAATCTCCACTATTCTCTTGTATGAGCGATGTTATTATGTCACTGTATTATTCTCCCATTCTTGTGACACTGCCAAAAAAGTAGCTTTCAGCATTGGCCAGTGCTGGCCCTCCACTGAAATGGTGGCACGTGTCTCTGCACTTCTTGATTGAATAGATCTATTGTGGGCATTGCAATGCCGGGAATTCCTTTGTTAATCTACAGACCTCAGCTGACAGGAGCAATGTGGCTTTTTCACATGTGTATAGTTTGTGGAGAAACATCAGACAAACACTAGGCACTGTAAACGCAGCTACTTTTAGTTGCTTCTTTACCTAAAGTTGTCCTTGAGGATAGTTGCTTATACCTCATGCACTGATACAAGAAATAAAATACAAGAGACATGCAAAAGGATAATTGTGATGTACTCTAATAAGTCATATTATGTTTGGAATAACATATCAATTGAAAACAGACCAACCAAAAGTAGGTTTTAAGCCCTACTGTTGCTAACCTGCTTTAACTTATTTTACTGGTGGAAACTAAATGGATACCACTGGAGCCCAGTGAAACCTTGTTTTCCATCAGCAATACTAACCTCCACTGACCATTGCTCCATCATTGGCACCTTTATAATTCAAAGAATGAACTCAATATGCAGTAGAGAGAGAGAGAGAGAGAGAGAGAGAGAAGTTGCTTTTTAAATGGTCACGGGCAAGATCAACTTGATAAGTTTAGAAATATGAAATAGCCGAGAACAGAGAACTATATGATGACTTGCTAATGTCAACAGAAAAAAGAAAGTTAGGCTGTGAGTCCAGCGATCATACTTCTTACAGTCTTTTCAGAGCCTATCTGAGCAGTGGACACTGCAGATGTTCATTCCCTAGTTTCAACATGCAGGATTTTATGAGAGATGGATTGATGTTTGAATTAATGTTATCACATACATTGCAACACAATCCTGTTTACTCTCTGAAAAGCAAAACTCTAATAAGCATTTTGATAATTGTGTTAACTCATTAAAGATAATATGTAGACTTATTTTGCAGTAATGAATTCCAGATATAAATCACTGCTTTTTGTCATGATCACTCTTTCCTAGTTTTCCTATCATCTCTATCATCTTTGTTCATGAACAGTTGTGGTCATTTGAACATGTTCCTTGACGACCTGAAGAAATACTGAGAGATCTCATTAAAAGAAAAAAATCCCCTGTGTCAGAAGGTGCATGCAAATGTTACATGTTTATGACTCTAGGTTAAAGGAGAATTCCGGTGTGATATTGACCTAAAGTGTATTGAAACATTATACCGAGTGTGAACGTATGTCTCATAGCCCATCTCGGCTTGTCCCCTGCACTCCAAAACCTGGCGCTAGCTAGCCGATGCTACCAACAGCTTTTTTCAATAGTGGTGCTTCTCGCATCGGGCTAGCCATGCAAATAAATCACTGTTTTACACCCATTTACGAGGCTCAATGTATCTCCACACTTCATTGGTAGACTTCCGAGGGCCCTGACATTTAAAACGAGACATTGAGAACTTTGAAAAAGCACTGGTAGTTTACTTACAAGACGATTTATACAGACAGTATCTTCACGAAGTTTAGCGTTTGCAGCCATCTTGAATTTAGTCGATAAATTCGAGCGAGTAAAATGAACAGGTATGATAAGGGATCAGATTACAAAAATAATTCAGTGGAAATGCATGGATTCCAGTTTCTTCCAGTAGCAGCAACTGGAATCCATACATTTCCACTGAATTATTTTTGGAATCTGATCCCTTATCATACCTGTTCATTCATACGTCGCTCGAATTTATCGACTAAATTCAAGATGGCTGCAAACGCTAAACTCTGTGAAGATACTGTCTGTATAAATCGTCTTGTAAGTAAACTACTTAACTTAACTGAACTGTTAGTTCATCAGTTAGTTCACAGTCCTTTACAGCCTCTCTGCTGATTCTCTCCTTTTCATCTCTAACTATTCCTCTCTTCTACCACTATGTGTTGTCTGTATGTCTCTGTCTCTCTATCTCTTTCTGTCTATCTGTCTCTCTATCAGTGTTCACTGATGACCATTTAAATGAAGTTGACATGTTACAGTATGTCAAGATGAGGCGGGCGGAATAAGTGTCGATGACAGACAACTTGCCAATTCAAGCTGTCACTCTGGATTGCTCTGTTTTCACACAACCGAATCCCAACCACCATATAAAATAACAAGATGTCTCCTTGAATATGTCTATTCACAACCTTGTGCTTAACGTATTTACTGTGTTCAGTTTGTTGCATCTTTTTCACATTTATGTTTTGATCTGAGAATAAGCAAACACTGAATTAATATTTGTCTTTGCAAGTATTTCAGTTGTTGGTAATTGGTTGCTTTCAGGCATATCCTCCAATCATGGTCAGCTGTAACCTTCCTCATTGTCCTCAGCTGGAGATCTAACAGATCTACCTCTGACTCTTGTCTGCATCCAGCCTCATACAACGGTACACATTGTGTTCCGTTTGCACCCCTGAGCTCAAGAGTCTTTATTGGAGAAAGGGCAGAGTCAGCACAGCACCCCCCCCCGACTCCCCAAGGCTGTCACTGCTGGTCACAGCAGACCGTCCAGGCAGAAATCACCTGCAGCCATGGCCCAGCCCGCCAGGCAAGCCGCCTCCTCTCATGTTACTGTAACCCTGCTATGCAGAGGACAGTGTAGCTGGCCGGCAGTGCAAGAATCTGCTGTGTGGCTAATGCAAAGCTCATGCAGAATGTGATGATCTGTAATGATACAGTTGAGTCTTCTTCGTTTTAAAGAGAAGATCACTAAAAGTCATCAATGCACATTTTCTTCTACTTTTTCATTGTATTATTGGTCACTTCCTGTCGGTCTGTTTTTTGACATGTTTCTGTAGGCTTTAGAGATTTTCTTAGCTTGTTAGGGCTTGTTGACATCTATAGTTGTGTGTGGAATGTCTAAAGCTGTGCTAGCCTAATGGCAAAGGACAACAGTACATGCCATAGAGGAATGCATGGTCTTATTCATGTTGTGCAGTGGAATCCTCTGTGTCATAGGCCCAGCACACGGAGGGAGCTTTGTGTTTGTGTCATTACTCACCCCCCTCTTCCCAGTCCCACAGTGTGCTGCAGTAATTACTGCCCATATAAGCATGGTTCAAAGGGTCGTAGTAAACACTTGACCTATGACCTTTTTCCTGCCCACAATCCCGCAAGGAAATAGGCTCTGTAGGCCCCCTTGGCAATATGAATTCAAGTGCAGTTACGACCATTCTCTTCTTGTGGAGTCCTACAGTAGGTCCTACTGTGGCTGCCAGCGTGTCATTCTTTCAGTGCATTTTTAGACAGTGGCTTAGATGGATGAAAGGGCCTCCAGAACAACTGAACAGATGGATGGATGGATGGATGCATAGAAGGAAGGGTGGATGGAAAAAAGCTTTATTACGCATTTCAGCAAAAAAAACGGTTTGTTGGTCGAGTTGACTGATTTGAATCATGACAGTAGCTGGACACACTTGTAAGTCCCTGTGTTCTGTTACTGCGGGTAGATTTTGATGAACAGCCCTGCCTCAGGAAAAAGAAAATTGCTTGATCCTGAACACTAGTGCAGTGGTAGTATATCTTCAGAATATTCCGGAATGGAACAGAACACTAGAGAGCCACCCTGTATTTTCTCTGTATCTGTTGAAAGGGACTGAAAAGCTTCCATTCTGTGTTACTTATCTCAGCTTCTACTTTGAGCTATTGGTCACTTCACTATGATGTAATAACAAGGCCCTTGTAGGCAAAGCTTTACATAGCAACATAACTATCTGGGAGGCCAGCAGACAGGAGCTGTGATGGGTTGGGAGCCAGTTCCGGAGGGTACACCCTGGATGCTGGCTCCAGCCCTGTGCCCAGATGGCAGAGAGAGTGGCAGAAAGAATGGGGCTACAGCAAGGGAACTGTGAGCCACCTGGCGCGCGCGTGTGTGTGTGTGTGTGTGTGTGTGTGTGTGTGTGTGTGTGTGTGTGTGTGTGTGTGTGTGTGTGTGTGTGTGTGTGTGTGTGCATGTTTGCGTGTTCATGTGTCTGTTCATGTGTGTGTTTGTGTGTGCATGTCTGTGTACAACTAGATGTAATGGCTGTGCACATACAGTAGGCAAGTAACCCCAGTGGTGTCATGTACAGTTGAAGGCAGTACCACTTTGGGATCAACTGGTGATTACCCTGTTTTGCGTTGTATGTCAGCACTGGGAGTATGTGTCAGGGGCGCCTGCAGGAATTAATGTTATGGTACGCACACCAAAAAAAAAACGTTGACGCGTGGACAGTATTTTTCCTTTAGGTTCGTGCATACATAGCATAACAACATCCACATGCAATAATGCGACAACAATGTCTACAATTACCTATACATTTGGGCAACTTTATACATCCCTATACAGAGCTACCTTTAGTTGTGTTATAGGGTACTGTAACGTCTGGCTTTAAACAGCTGTAATGCAGTCGTTCTGACAAGCACACCAATTGCTTAGCCAACCTTGTTCTTGCCCATCTTGAATAGCTCCTCTAGCTTTGCTGCCTCCATCCTTTCTGTTTTCGTTGTTTAAACTTGTGATATCCATGATGAGTATTGAGTTAGTGAATTAGCTCAACATTGTGTGCTGATAACCATATAGAAAGCAGAGTAAAAGAAAACAAGTAGCCTATGCGTGCCTGCGTGCGTATTCTCTCCTCAAACATATGTGTGCGTTAATTTTGATAAGTGTTCACTAACTTTACTTAATAGAAAATTATAAATAGCCTGATGGCATGCAACTAATGGGATACTGTGCATAGTTGGAAAGGTATGGTAGGCCAATATGGTGTGAATATACACACACACAAGGTAAATTTTCTCTCGTTGTTGAGTGATGGTACGCACAGTGCGTATGGACGTACACCTGCAGGCGCGCCTGGTATGTGTAAGGTTTAAAGGGCTTACTGTTATTACACTGTAGCTGTTTGTATAGGTGCTGCTGCATCAAAAGTCAAATTGCTGAGGTACAGAAAGTCGACTGAGTGATGCAGGAGAATAACAACAAGTAGATAAAGAGAGCAGTTTTTAATTCAGTGTAACCAAAGCATAGCAATCCCATTGACAGCCATTCATACCTGATAAATCAATACTTCACGGGCCATTCAGTTAAGCTTTCCGTGCTCTCATTCTCACATCTTCATTGTCTCTACAACCCTCTGAACAAGCTTTATGAGGCTTATGCGTTTGCAGACCCTCATTTTATTCTTGCTGACCTTGAAACCGCATGACTGAGCCAATCATTGAGACGCAGGATTGAGTACGACCCCTGTCAAGCGACGCCTAACCCTGTCAACTGATGCAAAAAAATACCCATAAATCGCGGAGGGCCACCCTTGACATGTCGGAATCCCTCCTGAGAACGCCATCGGAATAAAATGACAAGGACGACAGCAGCCTGACCGCAGGCGTGCGCGGAGCTGCCGTCACAAGATGTGGCCAGGGCCAGTGTAGAGACAGAACGGTTTAAGTGGGTATATCATTGTAATATCACAGCGCACCCAGGGGGATTTGTAGGAGTGGTCAGAGTGAAGAACAAAGTCCAAGCAAATTGCTAGCTGAAGTGAACCACATATTAAAGGGTTCAACGTAAACAAGAAACTTGCCCACTCATAGCACCAAGTCCATTCTTCCTTTAGATAAGTTGTTGACATTTCTGTGCCAAACACCTTCTTCAGAACAAGACAGAACAAAACAGAGATTAAAGGTTTATCATTAATCCTAGAATAGAAACTGTACCAGCCTCAATAGAATCGTTAATTAAATACACTTCAAGGAAAATCAAATTCAAGGAAGCCAATAAGTGTCACTAAGAAAATGGAGGAGCACCACCTGGAAATGCATGGCAGACACACACAGAGCAAAATGAAAATGCAGCAAGGTGAAGTGTTGGCCATGATGTATGCGAGGTTTTCCGATATGACCAGCGCTCTGTAATGCTTATGCCAGCGCATTATAATCTGGTGCAGAAATCCTGTCAGATGGTGATTTACACCTCTCATAGGCTCAGTCAATGGGTGTCACACCTGATAAATGCCTAGGCTCTCGCTACAAGTCTAGCCAACAGGTCTGTGGAGGCAGCCCCAGTGAAGTCTGTTATCACCACGGAATTCTGCAGCCTTCTTCTAAAATAAACATTTTTACAGTTTTCTTACAGTTAATCTATTTTATGTGATAGATTAGTTAATAATTTTACCAAAATCAATATGCTAAATAACAACTCCGCTTTATAGCTTACAGGAATATTAAACTTAAACTATCTGCTGTATCTTTTCTGACAGTTTATTAATACTGTGGGCATTGAGTATGGTATTGTACAGTATAATGGGTTTGCAGGTAGACTTAATGTTCTGGTACTGTGAGAGAGACCATCTTAATTATTATTTTAAACACACACACACACACACACACACACACACACACACATACTCACACACACACACACATACACACACACACACACACACACACACACACACACACACACACACACACACACACACACACACACACACACACACACACACACATACTCACTCATAAATACAATCACATGCACACACATTTGGAACACTCTCAGTGAATAGTCCTGTGCCAGGCCTGTCAACTCCAATCTTCACATCTAGACGCATCCTCTTGGACATTAATCTTCATGGCAACGTTATGATGACAGTAAAATTAGCAGCAGTTTCTTCTGCTAATTGCTCTTATTTCCCCCACGGCTGAATTGCACTGAAGAGATTTCTTTGCCTTAGTTTGGGCTCTCTATCCAGGGATGGGACTCGACGATAATATGGATTACACACTCACTCCCTCTCACACATACACACACATTCACTCAAATACTGCGTATGCTGTTGAAGTGCTCTAGTTAGACCCAATGATCCATAACAGTACACAAGTGTTGTTTCATTGAATCAGTCTCTAATCCACAGATACTGTATACAGAGGATGAGTCAAAGGCTTCTTCCCCTTTTATCTGAGGCGGATTGAATCACTTTGATCTGTGTAATCTTCTCCTATCACCTCTGCCTATGTCCTCCTATCGCTGACCATCACATGGACTTTGACAGAGAAGCAGAGAGAGCTCTAGTCCCCGTGAGTCTTCTAGATTTTGTTCTTGAGTAGTACAGAGAACACTTGAAAGTTAGTTGAGAGAGACCACGAAATCCTCTTCTAGGTCAGAGAAGATCAAACCGCGGAGGTAAAGCCTTGATGTTGTCTACACCCCGAGCCCCACTCTCCGCTCCCCTCCAGCACTCTGGCCTTCTGAGCCTGATGAAGTGGCACTGGAGAGGCCATCCTCTCCTCTGCTCTTATTTATGAATTGGCCTTTGAAATGGTCCTCTGGATGGCCTCAAGGGCCTCGTGTTGCTCTGTAGTCCTTTTACGGCACCTTTTATTGGTGATGATTTAGATCGACTATGAGTTATTTGTGGGTCAACAAGCCAGTTTCCCCCACAGAACACCATAGAGAATTGGCTTCAGTGAGTCAGTGCTGTTGTGTTCTATACTTACTTTATACAACCATAAAGGTATACTTTTATACCTTTATGGTTGGGGCTGAGATCTCTTCTATTCATGATATCTGTCAGCCAACAATGGGCATCGCCATGACACTTCAGTTTTCAGAAATGCGGTTTGTGTTGATTTTAATGTGATGGTAGACAGTGCCTGACGCATCCTAAGCCATGTAAAAGTAACGTTTTTTTTTCTGACAGTCAAATATTATATGGAATATTCCTGTTGAGGGCAGAATTGTCAACATTTCGAAAGAAATATAAGTTGAAGAAGATTCTAGTTAGTCTGTGGAGAATATACTACGTTATTGTAAACAGAATGGACGGAACATGAAAAGCGGACGGAAGTAGGTGGATATTCCACAGTGTTTTTTGACCTTTAATCCTTTAATTTGCACACAGTGTTTTACTGCGGAGGATATTCTGCCTGGAGTTCACGTGGTTATGCTGTTTTGCCTCAGGCTTTGAGAGAGCCCCCTGTGATGAGGAAGGGCAAAATCCCTCTTGATCCCCCAAAAGTGGCGAGCTCTTAAGAACCATTATTAATGAATGAGAATTATCACCCAGTTGGATGACAAACAGCAGTCTGCCACCCTGATATGCATATGTATACCATCTTTTTCACATATGTTTCTCTTGTCCCTCTCTCACTGTCTGTCTCTCTCTGTGTGTGTGTGTGTGCTTGTTGGTGTCGCCGTGCTGTTCTGTTCTTCTCTATGCGCCCTCAGAGACACTCCTGCAGACTCTCATCTCTAATCTGGCTCATTTATCTCCCAGTCCTCTTGGGGAGGCACGGCTTCCAGGGGTTCACCGTCATCTCTCCTCTGCTCGCATGCTTGATCTCACATTCATTTTTGGAGGAGGAGGGGAGGACTCGTGTGTGTGCCCTTGCACTTACTGTCACATTCATGCACCTGGCTACACACCGGCTTCACACTCAATCCTACCCACGGAGGCTGTTACATTTGGCCTCTCCCTAACTCTACAGGGGTGCTCAGAAAGTCTACTAGCTCATCTCCAGAGCATAATATACTCTGCTCTTCTACTAGCTCGTCTCCAGAGCATAATATACTCTGCTCTTCTACTAGCTCGTCTCCAGAGCATAATATACTCTGCTCTTCTACTAGCTCCTCTCCAGAGCATAATATACTCTGCTCTTCTGAGGCTTGAGCTGTAGAAGGCACGTTTATAAGAGGTGGATAATCAGAAGAGGCCACTGTTCTGATGAGCTCATGTGGTCGTGTTGACACAGCTCAGTCTGTCACCACAGGGGACCTTCTGTCTACAGCTCCATCACTGGCCGTCTCTGGTAATGACTCTAATAGAGTTTGGTCGGCTTCAGTCATGACAGGCCGAAATGTCACAGTCCACAAAGCGGGTTGTAGTGATAAGGCAAGTGGTGTCCATCACAGAGAAATGCATCATTGCAGATTGCATGGCAAGCCCTCATGGCCCTCTCTCTCCTCCCCCTACCTTTTTTCTCTTCTCTTTTTCTGTGTGTGTATGTGTGTACGTGCCTACTGTATGTGTCTGAATGTGTGTGTGTGCCTGTGTGTCTGAATGTGTGTGCATGTGTCTTTTTTGCATGTGTGTTTGTGTGCCTGTGTGTGTGTGTGTGTGTGTGTGTGTGTGTGTGTGTGTGTGTGTGTGTGTGTGTGTGTGTTTCTAAGTAATCAATCAACTGATTACGCATATGTCCACTGAAGCACTGAATTGCTTTGTTACTGTAATTAACAAACTGTGTCGGCTGTTTAACTACTGCCATGGAAGTAGATAGTGTTGTGTGTGTTTTTTTTTAAACTTCAACCTTCGGATCCAAACAAACTCACCTCTATTGTGTCGCAGGATTGCATTTGTTCTGGTAATCCGTCCCTCTGGCTGGTTCGTCACGCACAGTTTAATTTTTATGAGTTGCGTTCGGCTTAATCAGGCAGTATTATGACACAATGGGTTGGGGGCCACTCCGGTGAGTTCCACAACCGCGGGCCTGGCAGCTTTGTGTGAAGGAACAATGGAGCGGGCGATACGTGATAAAAAAGCTTCCTGTCGCTGCAGAAGTGCACAAGTAGAGCGAAAATCCCCGAACCAACACAGTATGTCTCTAACAAAGCATAAAATCAAAACCGCTGAAGAGAATACAAGTTGTCTTTCCCCCTTTTTGGGGTGACTGCGGGCAAGACACTTGCTGTCTGATTAACTAGCGCAGTGCAAATGCGACTATGCATAAACAATAATTTGCCGTCCGCAGCCCCCATCTCGGAGTGCCTCATATGCTCTGGTCACATATCATGCTCTTTGGGTTTAACTCACAGATGTTGCCCGTGCAAATAAAATGGATTAGAGGAACCCATGCTGGCCGTGGAAGGGTTGCGTCTGTGTGTTGGTGTCGTTGCGGGGCGCCTTGCCCTTCTCTCGTCCGTCTGCGGGCCCATGGTGTGCCTGGCCCCCTGCCCTGGGGTATGCTCTCCACACATTGCCCCTCAGGGCCGTTTGTGGTCGCAGATGTTTCTAGAATTGTGCGGAGAGGGGGGTGGCAGCTGTAGCATGTTAATTTCAGTGGCAGCGGCTGGAGCGAAAGAGGTGGCCGCATCCGTGATGTGGAGCACCCTGACAACCATACCAGCACCTGGCATATCATGGCGATGAGTGTACTTGCTGTCCTTTCTCATGGAGAGTGGATTAATGGCAGAGGTATCATTGTATTGTCTTCCTTTTCAGGGTGGACATTGTCTGTATAGTTTTGGGGTTCTTCCCATTGAAAAGTGCCTTGCTGCACTAAAAACGCATGAATAGCCTTGTCCAGTCACAGTGCCTTGAGATACTTTGTGGTTGAATAGACTAAGGTCTGACAGCTGGTTGCAGTTCCTCCTCAGTGTACCATGCTCGGTATGTGCACAATCACCTGGAAGCTCGATCTTTTGATTGTTGGAGTCACGGGTGGCATGTGGGTTTATTTTCTCCTGTTCCCCTGTTTCCCTTAGCTGTTTATTCTCTGTGAAGAACAAGTTGGTGAGACGCTTTAATGTACAATGTTTTCCTCTCCAAGGATCGCGATTGCTTTTAAATTTGAATGAAGCTGAAAGTCACGAATGAGCTTCTTTGGCTGCGTGTGATGGATGATGGTGTATTATTTATGGGGTGTGACGTGAGTGAGTTGGTTACCCATGTCTGTGTGTGTGTGTGTGTCTTCTCTCCAGCAGGTCCTTACCAGCCTGGCTCCTACAGCAGCAGCAGTGGCAGCAGTGGGGGCGGTCGAGGCCATGGCTCCTCATCGACCATCCACTGCCAACGCTGCAGGGACGTCTGCAAGGGCGAGGTAGTGCGCGTCCAGAACGTCCACTTCCACGTTAAGTGCTTCACATGTCAAGGTAGGTTGGCTCTGAGAAACTGGGATGCATGGGGTCTGATCCAGCATTAGCAGCATGGAGCATCCAGAAATGTTGTGATCACTGGCTGATGTCAGTAGCAGCATCAATGCTCCTCCGGTCCCACAGAGTGACTCCATCTCTGCTAGACAGAACACTGGGACAGACAAGCAGTAACCCACACCGTCCAAACAGAGTAGCATCAGCCTGCTTCCTCTGACATTCGGCCCCCCAAAAAGGTTGCCTCTCAGAACACACTCTTGAATTGTACGCAGTCTTATTCTAACAGGAATGTAAGAGTTTCACGCTGGAATTTTTGCTTTTGTTTACAAGCACACAATTTGCTTTTGCACATGACAGCTAAACTTGCATTCTTGTTATTGCACAGAATGCATTTTGAAGGATGAAAAAAAGACCATAGGCTTGTCATCTTTTTGCAATGGTTTGCATCCACTTTGTAGGGTTAGATGTCACAAATACCTGGACCCAGCACTAGTCTATGAGCCCAGGGATGACTGTGAGGAGAGGAGACTGGTTGGCCACTTAGCCCTCTTTTGTCTGCCTCCAAACTGGTGCGGCTCACGTGGCCATGTTTATTATGCAAGCTGTTGCTGTGGTAACCATGTTAAGGGGCAACCTGCCTTGAATGGTGGTTACACTCAGTGAGCAACAGCCAATAGGAAGCCTCTCCACAAGCCCTGAAGCACAGTAATAGGTGGGCTTTTTCTCTCCATCGTTCTCATTCTCTCTCTCCCTCTATTTCTGTCCTTATCATTTCATCTCTCTCTCTCTCTATCCCCCCTCTCCATCTCCCTCTCTCCTGCTTATCCTTAGACTTGCACATGCTGATAGGCTGTAGTTATTTCTCATAATCTGGAATTTAGTTTAGTTATTTATTATATCTGGAAAGAAAAAGAATATGGCTATGAAGTGGTGACCTTGAGCATCAGATATCCTCCTTCCAGGAGGAATACATCTATGTTAGCTTCTAGAATTGGTGCCAAATGCAAGTGATTGAAATAAGCCCTTATCACAGGCTGCAGTGATGTGTGCAGTAATGTGGTGGAGTAGCAAACAGTTTAGACCATTATACATACTTCTGACCTACCTGCCCCCCCTGGTCTCTGTTAAGAGCTGCCTACAGAGCTAAATGTGGCCTGTGCTACAGGCCCTGTGTGTGTGTATATATGTGTGTGTGTGTGTGTGTGTGTGTGTGTTCAGGGTGGAGGGGGGGGGCGTATTGTGTTTGTGTGTGTGAGTGTGATGATTCAGTTTGTCTGCCTCTTACAACAGATGTACTCCTCCACCCATGTCCCTGGGCAGGTCATTCCAGAAATATCTGTCTGACATGCACCTACTTACCTGTAATTCTTATGGTGCTCTCATGCACTTACTTACCTGTAATTCTTATGGTGCTCTCATGCACCTACTCACCTGTGATTCTTATGGTGCTCTCATGCACCTACTCAGCTGTGATTCTTATGGTGCTCTCATGCACCTACTCACCTGTGATTCTCATGCACCTACTCACCTGTGATTCTTATGGTCCTCACAGCTCTGTCTCTGTGCAGCTCAGGCCTTTGTTTTCACCCCTCTGCCGCATTTTTGAACTCATGCAGTGGAAGCTACTCTGCACAAAGCTCATATGGAGAAACATGTCACTATTTCACTACCCAATCCCACCCCCCTGTGCCCCTCAACTGGTGGCATGTTGGGATTTGGAGCCAGTTGCTTTGAAGAGGAGCATTAGTTGTTTATACCCCCCACACACACACACCACCAATACATGTATTTGAGAGATGGTGGCGCCACGCTGCAGGGCCCCGAGAGGTGAGTGGACGCCCGCTCCATGCCAAGATGCCAATAAAGAATGTGTGGAGCGAGGCCCCCTGCCCAGCCGGGCATGAAATCATTTTCCCCTCCCGAAAACAAAAAGCCATTGATTGGGTCACGTGGCTGCCAAACATGTGTTTGTTCCACATGAGACGGACAAGGGGAGGGGAAAACACAGAGGAATTCAATTTCAGCGAGTTGCCCTGAGAACTGGGTGAGAACGCAGTCAGAGGGGACCTTCCATCACCCCCAGCTGTGTGTGCCTATGCTAAGCATTAGCTCCTTTTACAGTAGCAGCAAACATTCAATAATAGATCAGCTAATGCATGTTAGACATGGAGTGCATCCAATGCAAATCCTCGGATGCGTTCTGACTGTGGAGGGAGCTATCTAAAATCAACTTTCCGACTGCATTTAATGATTTAATTGTAATTGGGTAGAATCTTAGGTTATCATATTGCTTGGTGTGATATTTTTTTTCTGTGGAACTTAGATTTTCCAATACTGCACCACCTGTTTCCAGCAAAACACGAGCAATTGATCAAGTAATGCGTATGTGCACGTCAATATGTGTGTGTGCAAAGACTCTCCAGCAGTGTATTTATCATGTTAGCATGAATTCCATTACTTGCCGCTCAGTGCGTCAGCCTTCTGTGCAGTCTCTGCACGGGTGAAGGAAAGTGTCCAAGAAATGATTAACACTGCAATTATTTTTTAGAATAACTCTGCAAATTTCCTCTAGATTTCCTGTTGTACTAGCTGTGATTTATACATTTTGGACACCAGACGATGTTTTAATAGGCATGCTGTAATCACTTAATTATATCGATTTAGAAATGTTAGCTTAATTAAGGCTAATGACCTTCCCCCTGGAGTTAGGTTTCTGCTTTCACTGCACTTTCTCAAAGTTTAAGTGCAATAATAAATTAACTTGTCTGTTTCTGTATCCTCGGATGGTCTGTCCAGTTTTTACCCAGTGTGTGCACATCATTCCTTACTGATCAACACAGTGCACAACTGTTCGGACAACAAAGGCATCTTTTGTCGGACACAATGACGGAAACTTTAGCAAATGTGCTTGGCCGCTCTCCGGGTCCCCCGGGCGGCCAGCCGGCCTCGGGATGGGCCGACCGCATTCTCCGAGTGCACTGATGACAGAAACAATAGAGACGGGGAGGTCTGCAGAGTGGCAGCTTCAGCCATGGACACCCTCACTCTCCTATTGTGGACATGTCAGGGAGAGAGAGATGGGGGAGGAGAGGAGAGGAGAGGAGAGGAGAGGAGAAGAAGCTGGCCTGCTGAGTATCCCTCTCCTCTCGGAGGAGGTGGGGCAGGCTGCAACAGAGACCTCTCCCTCCCTCCCTCCCTCCCTTCATCCCTTCATCCCTTCATCCCTTGGTCCCTCAGGCTACGGGGCGGCAGCAGTGGAAGGCGTCTGTCCAGCTGTAAAAAAAAGAGAAAGAAAAAAAGAGAAAAGATAAATAAGCACAAGAGAGCCGAGGACTACTGAAATAGATCGCTGCAGCCTGTGGCTTGTGAATTTGGTCTACTTAAAACAGATTTCAAGCTCACACACAGAGTACAAAGACTACACAGACTTGCATTCCCCCAAGAAAACGACTTCCCCTCTCTTTCTCAGCCTTTCTATCTCTCTCTCTCTCTTATTTTCTCTCACCTCTGTTTATTTCTAGGCCTGTTTTCTTGATCTACCTTGAACACTCATCACTATTCCACACAAATGCTAAGATATTGTGAAGATAGCTCTAAAGATTGTGTCTTTTACATAGTTGACGACAATTAGAAATACAGCTCAGGGTGGTAGTGTTATAAGTGATTGTGTGAGACTTTATATTCTGGACAGCCACAAGAGAAGATTCATTCATTCATTCGTTCAGAGTAACAGACCAAGGTTCCCTATGTTTCGGTCCTATGCATAAGTACATAGATAGACGGAACATTTGTGTGAATCCTCTAGAGTTTATGTGTGCCCTGTGTCTGTTTCTGCAGTTAGTGAATCCTCTCGGAGGTAATTCCATGCTCTGCAGTTCAGTCTGCTTTGATTTGTCCAGTCTAGACGTCTGGGTATTAAGTATACCCTGTCAAGGGCTTGCCCCTGAAAATGGTGACCCTGTGATTTAACTCTATTTATGAAGATTAAACTTCTAATGTTACTGCTGCTGTTGCTGATTTTTTTAGTAAGAACCACAAATGGGGTACGGCTCTTCATTCCAGACAGATTGTTTTAATTCAGTGTACTGCCTCGACTGGGAAATGAGGTTTAATGTTTTTCTCTCTGGAATTTTATAGTATATCCCAAGTAGTGCTACAGCGCTAAATCATATAGTAACATTGCACGCTAAGCATTATAAACTCCTCCATCTGCCAACCATTAGTAGCTACCATATCACTCACTTTACACTTTGATTCCTTGGTCTCTTCAAAGGTCAGATGCATATGATGTGGCCTGAGCTTGATACGGCCTTCATGCCGTAAAAAAAAAGCGTGTTTATCAGCTTGGAAAACAAATACAGGAAATGCATAAATAAGTTATTAGAACTGCCTACTATGGTCGAGCAAGAAGGAGAATGTCTCCGACGAGTGTTTCTATCTGTAGTGTTAATTTAGTGATACATTATCTTGCCTATTTGTAATGAGAGAGAGATTAGTCTCTTGTGTTGTTGTAAGGGAGGTCATCGTGGTTATGAGAATATGATAGTGACGTCAAGTCGGGTACCTTGGGACACAAGATTTCCGCATGAGCCTTTAAGCAAAAAATCTGACCTGACTTTGTGTTCAAATAATTTCTCCTCTTATCGGAGATCGGAATTTCCGAGGGCATGTCTGTAAACATGCCTTGTGTCTCTGTAGCTTTTGGTGCTGCTAACTGGGGAGGGTGTGAGAGTAGTTAAGTCACTGTTGGTTCTCCACTGCCTGAGCTGGTGTATTTCCCATCGGCTTTCCTCTGCTGTTATGGCCACAGGCCATGCTGAACCAGTTTCTAATTGCTAAGGTGCTGCTTTCTCTTACTCTACTGTTCCTGTCTTTTTTTCTCTTTTCTTGTTCTCTCTCTCACTTTCTGTTTTCCCTCACTGTCTATCCTCTGAGAATTGCTTTGCTAAATGCCTAATGCACTACGGCACCATAGCATCTCTTTTATCGGCCCGAAAAAGCTAAGAGCTAAGACTATTCTAGCGCCTAGTCTTAAGTGTGGCGGCCTACTCTGGCAGTATTAGGTGACAGTCAGACTGGATTTGCTTAAAGCTAAAGTAAAGCTCCAGCAAAACCACTACACACACACATTCTTCCCTCCTGTGCAGTGGAAAGAGTCTCTCGCTCTCCAGGTTTTCCACCACATCATTTACCCTCCTCCTGGCTGCCGCTCTTCCCACAAAATGAGAAAAGCACTGGGTATTCCAAAGAGATCCTGTACCAAATTGTTCCGGCATGTTCCTTCTTTCTCTTGCCTTTGTTCTCTCTCTCTCTCTCTCTCGTTCTCTCTCTCTCACATACTGCCATTTTTCTTCCTTTGAGTGTAGGTGCCGGTCGAATGTGGATTGTTTGTTAATGTGGCATTTCTTTTCCCGGTCTTTTGTTTTCTTGTCCTTTGAGAGAGAACATTCCCTTTGTGGAGCTACACACAAACAGACAGTCTGTTTAATGATGCAGGATGACTGTGTTATTCTCTGTAACCCACCTGGCCATTCCAGGTGGAAATACAGACAGCAGAACTGATATTGTCAGTTTCCATCTATCTAAATGATAGAAATGATTTCCATAGTGCTGAAAAAATACTGTAACCCGTGCAGATAAAAATAGCTCATCCTAGATATGGATCTTAGTTTATGTTGATATGTTTGCAATAGATTCCTATAACACAGTCTGTGCTCCCTTCAGTAGTATTCCATAATGGTCGGAGCCCACTGCAGGGGTAGGAAGATTAATCTCAACGTTCAAAACTCATCAATCTGCTTATGTGATCAGCTTTGGCCCTGTACTCTGACTCCTGTAAATAATAGTTTACCCAAGCTATTTAATATGGGGGGAGCCATTTGCAGGACGAGGTTGCCTCAGAGCACAGTGATTAAAAGCAGACTCAAGCGGTTTATGTCGGGCTAACGGTGGCAGGCTCAAAGGGGGAGCTGCCGGGGGTGCTCTGAGTTATGGCTGCTCTGGAAACTTCCAGAAGGAAGGGGAAAAAACAAGCCACTTTTCTGTTTTTGGGTGGCTTGGTGCTGAGAGGCGTTTGGCTCTTGGAGGAATGCTGCAAGTAGGGCTGTGGTATGTGAGAATGTGTGAGAGAGTGCTCCATAGTGGATTCACAGAAGAGCCAGGGTCTGGATGTGGCCTGCGTGGGGTTTAGGGAGGCATGTGGGGAGTGTTGGGGGGTTGGGTGGGCTTGTGGGGGTCACCCTGTCAGCTCCTGTGGTGACCTCAGCAGGTGGGTCCTGCACGGAAAGCAGCTGTCCAAAGGCCTTTACCCCTGCCACAGCACCTCCATACACATATACCCATACAAGCATGGACACATTTAGATCTCAATTGGAGCTCCAGGCTACAGTTGTTTGAAAGTGAGATAAGCTGTGTGTGACCTCAAAAAGACATCCACAACTGCAACCTTGTATTCCTTAATGGGAGGCAGGGAGAATGTATGGGTGGGGAAGGAACCAACCCTAGTTGTGTGTTTTTATAGAGAGAGAGAGCGTGTGGAGGGAGGGGAGAAAGGTGGATAATGTTACTGTTCCCATGGTAACGTCATGGTCTTGTATTTCTCCTTATCATGGAGCCGGCCTGGGCGTCTTTCACGCTAGTGCACCAGTGTAGCCTGGGCGTCTTTCACGCTAGTGCACCAGTGTAGCCTGGGCGTCTTTCACGCTACTGCTCCAGTGTAGCCTGGGCGTCTTTCACGCTAGTGCACCAGTGTAGCCTGGGCGTCTTTCACGCTAGTGCACCAGTGTAGCCTGGGCGTCTTTCACGCTAGTGCACCAGTGTAACCTGGGCGTCTTTCACGCTAGTGCACCAGTGTAGCCTGGGCGTCTTTCATGCTAGTGCACCAGTGTAGCCATGAGAAGTGAAATATCTGGAGGTGGTGGTGGAGACAGTAGCTGTGATGGTGGTGGTGATGGTGAGGGTGGTGGTGGTGGGGGTGGTGGTGATGGTGGTGCTGGTGGTGGTGATGGTGGGGGGTGGTGGTGGTGGTGAGGGGGGTGGTGGTGGTGATGGTGGTGATGGTGATGTTGGTGGTGGTGGTGGTGATGGTGATGGTGGTGGTGGTGATGGTGGTAGTGGTGGTGGTGATGGTAGTGGTGGTGGTGGTGGTGGTGATGGTGATGGTGGTGGTGGTGGTGGGTGGTGGTGGCGGTGGTGGTGGTGTGGGGGTGGTGGTGGTGTTGGTGGTGGTGGTGGTGGTGGTGGTGGTGATGGTGATGTTGGTGGTGGTGGTGGTGGTGTGGGGTGGGTGGTGGTGGTGGTGGCGGTGGTGGTGGTGGGGGAGGGGGGTGGTGGTGGTGATGGTGATGTTGGTGGTGGTGGTGGTGGTGGTGGGGTGGTGATGGTGGTGCTGGTGGTGGTGAGGGGGGTGGTGGTGGTGAGGGTGATGGTGGTGGTGGTGGTGATGGTGATGTTGGTGGTGGTGGTGGTGGTGGTGATGGTGGTGATGGTGGTGATGGTGGTGGTGATGGTGGTGGTAGTGATGGTGGTGGTTGTAGTGATGGTGGTGCTGGTGGTGGGCTTGTGACAGGCTGAAGTAGTGCTTCACTCAGATTTGGGATTCGGGGAGGGACGGGATAATCCCTTTACTTTCCTGCACAGCGTGACCCACACCACACCGGATTAAGACACACTGTGTCCATTTTCACTCTCAGCCATCTGATAGATACAGAGCCAGCCGCCTGCCCTCAAAAATGAAAATCAGCAGTGAAGGTGAAAAACATTTTGAGGATTTAATCCTGTGTGACTTTAGTCCTTATTTGAGTTGTGTGATATGTCTGTCATCTGTCTGTGAAGGCCACGCCCACAAATACTTTGGAATGTTGAGTCGTGTTGCTGTGCTAATACTATAATTGTCCTTTGGCTAATCTGAAGATCTCATTCCCGCTAATGGAATGGCAGCATGTTAACTCAAAGTGAGTTTCCAGACCCTTCAGCTGAGGGGGACGGCAGGGAGGAGTCTGGCAGCCACGCAGACGTGCTAATAGGACAGTCAGTCTAGTAAACACTGCTGGAGTTGAAACGGCTGAGGAAAGACGATGAGTGATGCGTTATATTTCAGCTTGGTCCAGCAGACAGCTGAGATGCACTTGGCTATAGAGAGGTCAGAGGTGACGACTGAAGGTCATGGGGCTAACGAAACTAGGTTGAGGGCTCACGCTGTGCACGTGCGTCCATGACTGCTAATCATGAAGCCCGGTAAACCGTGTGACACTCGAATTCCTCGAATTTGAATTCCTTGCGGTCGATTTCTGCTGACCTGCCTCAGCGAGCGAGACCGAGGTGGGATTGAGTGCATTGACTTCATCACTTTTCCAATGGTGGTGGCAGACTGCTGTCTTGTGGATACTCATGTATAAGCAATGGGAGCTTGTGTCAGTCTGCCCACAGATATCTGTAATCAGTCCATGTAGTTGCCATTATTAATGATCCTGATGGAGGATGGAGTTAAAATGGGAAATCTTCCAAAGCATGCCAGCATCTCTCTCACATAACCTCTCCCCTCACAGTTCCTATCATAGACCTACACCATCTTATATAGTATGTGGATAATTTTATCCTACTTTCACCCCTGGGACAGATCTATTGTATTGTCATATCATCCTTTTGCAGTAATGTCACATGTATGCAAGGTTATATATGTACACGTAGGCTAGCTTCCTGCAGAAGCTTTGACCTTGCCACATACCTTGGCATTGTGGTGCTGCAGTTTCAGAAAATACTGGTCATTTATCCTTCAAGGGTGTGGACAAGGACTTGCAATAAACACCTGACTATTCTTTATGAGTTCAGAGTTTCAGCAGTCTGGAGGATGTTGAACTTATTTAATAGCATGCAGTAAGTATGGGTGCAGAGTTGTGCATATGGACAAGGTATTAAGTCAGTGATTTCCCCAAAACATTCTTCTAAATATCCAATTGAAAGGGTCGTAACTTCTTTAGACATTGCAGTGCATGATGTTTTTCAAAAATCTTACCCTTCTTTATTTTGAACACAATTGAATAAAATTAGGTGATTTAAAACGTTTTTATTGTTTTAATTATCTGGATAAAAAGTGAACATTTACAGTGTGCTGTGGGTTTTTTATTAAAAGACTTTCAAGTTGGTTCATATTTGAGTCTCTTGAGAATGTATTTGGGTTTGGCTGTTGTTCCCCTTATATTATATCCCCTTATATTTCCCCCCTTATAATGGGCTAGTTGTTTGGTTCGTCACTCTCCCTAGTTTTAAGGTGGTGATACATAGTTCAACTTTTTTAACAATGTTGCTGGGTAACCACATAACCGGTTCCATGTGTTTTGATTGGATGATCATACCAATTTGCCTACTGATAATGAAAGTTCTCAAAAAATAGATGTTGCTCAACATCAATAGGAATGTACCAGAACAACAACACTCAGGGAGATGGCCCAGCAACATTGCTCATAAAGTTGCCTTGAGTATAATCACATTTAGAGTGAACTGATGAGCTGTAGTACAGCATTGGCCATATTGAATAATGAATATAATGGAACTTTTGTGTGAAGTAGTAGGAGTACTTTGAAAAGCACAATGCAAACACACATACAGTATAGTTTGATGACAATTAATAAGCCAGAAGACTGGCCTGCCCCTGTGGTCTGGAAACAATGATCCATTTTGGTATTGTAAGAATGTAAGACTTTGTACCAGGGTAGAGAAGTGTACTGCCTCCTCTGGGTACAGGGTTTCCTAGAGTGAAACCCAGGCTGTGTGCTGAGCAGTGTGAGATCAAAGAAAGAAAAAGTATACACATAATTCACACACACAAACACACTCTCTCTCTCTCTCTCTCGCTCTCTCTCTCTCTCTCTCTCTCAAGCACTGATCATGGAATGGGCCAGACAGGAGCTGGAGGCTAGTCCTCGGGGGGCACAGGATGGTGCTGTGCTGGTGTGGCCTGGAGCACGTGTAGCACTTAGAGGGGAAAAGGTTGCGCTGGCATTTAGAATTTGGAGGCGGCGTGGTGTGGTGTGGTGTGGTGTGGTGGGAGCAGCAGAATAATGCAGGAGGAAGTTGAGATGTGCACGACTCCTCACACTGCAGAACAAAACGGTAAAAACAGCATCTGGGGGAGTCACGCAGAGTGCATGCTGATAGCACTGCTCCCAGTCACATGCTGTGTGTTATCTGTACTGCTAGAGTGACACCATTGTCCGGAACCAAATTTCTTATGTGTTCTAACTCACCTGGCCAAATAAACATGATTCTGATTCTGGGTCTGGGTCTGGTTCTGCACTAAGGGCTGGAGGTGCTCCTGTTGTTTCAGTACAGCTACTGTACTCTCTCAGTAAGCACTCTCTGTACCACCCTCAGTTCATCTACTTTATTACTGCCTGTCTCTATTTGACTTTTCTTAGCTGTATTGTACTCCATATCCATAGCATCTTCCCATTTCCTCACTTACATCAGAGCACTTGACCATTTGTGCGTTGTTAGTGTAACCGAGGTCGTAATTCGTCCGCTGCTCACGGCCCTCGAACCCGCACACCTCCACGCACACCGGCATGGGAGTTGAACGCTCTAACCACTGAGCTAAAAGCCCAGGCTTCCAACTCAGCAGTTAGAAGCGTTCTTAAGGTTAGGGGTGTGAGGATTTACACAGGCATCTACTGTAGCATGCTAGCTCAGTTCGCCTCTGTTACAATAGTTTGCACATGTATTCTTTAAAAGTATGAATGGGTCTCTCTGGAGAGAGTGGTTTTAAATGATGACTTTTCAAGTTTGTGTTCTAATCCCGCTTGTGCCACATGAGGTATTATGGAAACCAAGGAGTGAGGTGCTGTCTGCAGTGAATGCAGAGTGATTCCAAATACCGGTAGTTTAATATTTAAATACCAGTCCTGTTGAACCAGCTCACTTCTACTCCTCCCACACACACACACACACACACACACACACACACACACACACACACACACACCATCTATTTATCTGTCTATCTACCTGTTACTATCTATCTATTCTTTTCTTTTTTATACCCGCCCAGGGGGCGTGTTGTCTTAAGTATTTAGCTTGAGTGTTTTGCCTTCCTCCTAATAAAACTCTATTGATTGGTCCGTTAGAAGCAGCTTCTGGGATGCTATGGCACTTTACTCCCTCTGCAGCTTATTATATTCCAGCTTGCAGTGTAGTGACTGTGAACAGCTAGAAAGCCAAGCTAGAGCTATATGCTTAGTCAGTGTTATTACTGCAATATCACTTAAAAGTTTAATCATTCAAAATTGTATTACCTTATGGTACTTGCATTCTTTCTAAGTTGAACAGTAGGATATTTGTTCAGTTAGGTTTACTATATTGACAAATACTGACCCCCAGTCTGATCTCAGTCAGAACTGTGCTGTTCTGTGGTTCTCTTCAAAGTACCTCAAGGATGTTTATTGGACTCAAGTGACGTGTCATTTTTAGCCAGGTCATAGTTTTTATTTTCTTCTTCTTTGGAAGCTCTTACATGATTGTGGCAGTGTGCTTTTGATCGCCATCATGCTGGAATATTCCTCTTCTACCAAGCTTCTGGAGACTGGGACTGATCTTTTCAGCCAGTATTTTGCTATATCTCCAGGCCTTTGTGGTGTCATCTGTAAATGTCAGCCTTTTGCACTCATGCAGCCCCGTATCATCCCCCTCCCACGTCCACACTTCACTGTCAGGACTCGCTGTGCTAGCCCTGTCCAGGTTCACACCAACATGACACACTGGGCCCCGTCTGAGCATGTCAGGACTCGCTGTGCTAGCCCTGTCCAGGTTCACACCAACATGACACACTAGACCCCATCTGAGCCAAACACGACTTCATCACAACACTGCAAGAGTGAACTTTGAACATGAGCATGAGAAGAATCTGAGATTATATGTTGGGAGCCTACTGTATGCTCAGATGAGACCAAGATCAATTTGTTTTGCTTTGTATTTTCCTTGTTACTAATATCCAGTCGTGCCAAATGAGCTGTTTTTGGGGTATGTCGGATGTTAGCCAGGGTCTTTCTCAGTTGCCACGCATGCCCACTGTGTTCAGTGCTCTGTGGATATCTTTCCCGATGCTGAAAGGAGCATATAATGCATGCTAATGTTAATGACCAGTACTTGCCCTCACACTTAATGAAATTAAATCATGGTAAGAAAGGAAGCAGCAGTACTTAAAGAGGCCTGTGTGTGTGTGTGTGCGCGTGCACGTGTGAAATTTGGTCTCTGCATTTATCCCAATCCATGAATTAGTGAAACACGCTCAGCACACATTGAACACACATTGTGTGTGTGTGTGTGTGTGTGTGTGTTTGTTTGTGTGTGTGTGTGTGTGTGTGTGTGCGTACATGTTTGTGCATGTACTGAATGCGTATGTGATATATGATTGTCTAGAGACAGGCGCTGGTGAGTTGTGCCAGCCTTATGGATGTTTCATTAGGCCATTATGAGAATGGTAGCACTCAGCTGAAACAGAGAGACAGAGAGAGGGAGGAAGTCATGTGAGGAGAGTGGGACCACGGCCATGAAACACATTTAATAGGTGGCTGCTCCAACACAGAGCAATCACACACACTCTCACACACACACACACACACACACACACACACACACATACTCACATGCATGCATCCGTGCACATCAGTTACACACTACACGCTGTCCACTCAGAAGTTAAATCATTTCTGCTCAGATATTCCCAATGCATAGGCGCCATTTACTGTAAAAGAAATAGTCTGTGGCTGTCAGTCAACTTGAATGTTATTCCATCTTGAATGCATTGTGTGATTGTTGGCAGATGGTGCTTGTGTCTTTTGTATTGTGCACAGTGTTTGAAGTGTTCCGTACATGCACTGATATATTCCACCAGAGAAGACTGGGCATAGCAGGTGATCATTAATAATGCATGTGTGCCTAAAAGTCTGCTTTTCAATGTATTTTGCCAAAAAAATGCTCTAATACTTTTACAGCACTAATGAATATAAGGCACAGATGTGGTGGGCAGCCCAGTCTTGCCTGCCGAGCCTCCTTTTGTGAGCTGCACATCTTTCACCAGAGCCCAAAACTCAAATAGCAGGATGTTTGTCACACTTTCCCTCTCCCACCCTCCATCTCTCTTTTCTCTCTCTCTCTCTCTCTCTCTCTCTCTCTCATTCCAACTCTCTTTGTATGTGAGTACACGATTCTCTCTTTCTCTCTCTCACTCGCTCGCTCTCCATCCCTCTCTCTCTCAAGTCTCTCTGTATGTCTCTAGGCATCTCTTTCTTATTCTATCTGTCTGCCTGTCTCTTTTCTTTCTCTCTCTCTATCTCTCTCTATCTCTCTCTATCCCTCTCTGGGTTTCAGTAAGCTCTGGCTTGCTTGTGTCTGCTGTTACACTCTCTGAAAAGCAGCAGCCGATAAGAGGGGAATTGCACGGCACGTCATTAACTGGGAACTGGGGTGGCTCGGAGGGAGGAATTGTGTGTGTGTGTGTGTGTGTGTGTGTGTGTGTGTGTGTGTGTGTGTGTGTGTGTGTGTGTGTGTGTGTGCGCGCGCGCTGCTGGTCAGTAGTCCCTGTAGAGAGGAATTTTAATTGTGTCTGTTGGCTGTTGATAAATACATAATAAAAGCCCCCACCCCCCCCCCCCCATCTCTGTGTTCCATCCCCCCGTCATGTCCTACCATGTCTCTGATTCAACATCAGTGGGCCAGGGCTGAGCTCCACACGCCCAGCCCAGCCCAGCCCAGCCCCGCGTTTTATTTATGGAGTCTGCTGCATTATTCATGAGCCCAGATAGTGAGGGTAAACTGTGGGGTGTGCAGATGTCAGCGCCACCGCCACTTGAAAGGCCTTTCTCCGGCCGGTGAATGGGACGGCACAATGCTGGGAGATCCGTCATGCCAGCACCACGCTCAGCGGGGTCTTAGGCTTCAGCACAGGACGCACACTTCTGCCCGTTGCCACAAAGACCAGCGGTGCGGTTTTGTGCTGGAAGGACGTGCAGCCGATGTCCTCTCGTCTCAGGCTTTGCCTCTACACCACCAAACCCCCCCCCACCCCGCTCCCCACCCCACAATCTCCACCAAAGTGAGAAAATAGCGCTAATTGAAGTGCTGGATCTATAATTATGCCTGAGTGAAGGGAGAAAAAAAGACTTTCACTGGCAGTTCGGCCTTTTCTTTTAATGCTCAAGATTGACTGGAATGGCTTTGACATTGTCAGTCGTGTGTGTGTGTGTGTAGTCGTGTGTGTGTGTGTGCGTGTGCTGTGCAAGGAGTGGATGTGTGTGTGTGTGTGGAATGCTAATGGGGCGTGAGAGAAGTGAGTGAGCGAGTGTGGCAGATGGATGCCAACGCAGGGCAAGGGGCACCATGCCAACCCTCTCTCAGCAGCAAGAGGAAGCACCGGGAGAGGGGGTAGGGCAGGGGCAGCACACATACTGTACATATGAGTGTGTGTGTGTGTGTGTGTGTGTGTGTGTGTGTGTGTGTGAGAGAGAGAGAGAGAGAGAGAGAGAGAGAATGTTTGCATGTGTGTGTGTGTGTGTGTGTGTGTGAGTATGTGTTATGTAAATTATTAATGTACTGTATATACAGTATATATTTATGTCAATTATTAAAGGGGATGATACATGGGCTTTTGATCAATGTTGCTAGGCAACCACATAACCGATTAAGTGCATTCTGATTGGTTGATCATGACAATTTGCCAATTAATGATTCAAAATTGTCACCCAATATCAAAGAGGGAATGTAGGGATTGGGAATTGTTGCCCAATATCAATACTCAGGAACATTGTCCGGCAGCATTGCACAAAAAGTTGCCTTGTGTATCATCAGCTTCAGGCCTAAGGTCGGAAAACAGGAAACACAACTAGTAAGGATTCTTTCATTATTTCATAGAGGGAATAAGTTATATGGGTAACCATAAAAGATCTCTATGAAATATCCCAAATTGTATTAAACTGAAACCTTAAGGGTTCTCAACAAGACGCTCAGGGTTCACGTGCAGTCTTCAAGAGTGCTCTGTGAGGCCAAGCTGAAGAGTTACCATCGTCCTAACCCAATACATAATATCATGTGGCATATACTGAGCTGATTCAAGGATTTTCATTGCTTGTGGGAACTACCCATCCCCAGACACAAACACACACATGCATGCAAACAAACTCACACACACACACACACACACACACACACACACACACACACATACAAACACACACATGCAGTATAGTGTATGTGAGACAAACTACTCAAACCAGCATTTTCTCTCCCACTCAGCTCTTGCGTCAGTTTCTCCCTACGACAGTAGAGATGAGAACAAGCCCCTGGTAAACAAACAACCCGTAGAGCCCAATGCACTGAGCCCTTGAGCTGAGCCTACCCACCTGTGCTCCCACCTGACCGGGGGACTCTGGCATGTTGCTGTGCACCGGTGTGGGGGTTGTGGTGGGGTGGGTGCGGGTTGGGGTGGGGTGGGTGGGGGTTGGGGGGTTGAGCATGTACATGCTGCAGCGTGTTGCTGCCAGCCGGCTGCATGAGACACGCAGTAAAGTGGATCATGTTTCACACCCAAGGGGAAGGCAAACGAGCAGGAGGAGAGGAGGGGGTGGGAGAGGAAGAGAGAGAGAGAGAGAGAGAGAGAGAGAGAGAGAGAGGAAGGAAGAGAGAGAGGAAGAGAGAGGAGGCGTTGGCCGTGTGGTCATGGATGACTTTTAGTGCTGCAGCAGTCTTATAAGAAACACACACACACACACACACACACACACACACACACACGTACACACACACATTGTTTTAACTAATTGTTTGTGATAGCTGCTCTCCACACTGTCTCAACAATGTGTGTGCTGCTGTAGATTACAGCGAGCTCTCACTGTCTCCTGTGAACATGTTTTGTGGTGTTAATGTTATTATGCAATGAGGATTTAGACAGTGTTCTGGGTCAACGAAGGTGCGATCACGACTTCCTGGGAGAGCGAGAAGTGACCCGACAGGGTTCACGCCTGCAGGCTGAGTCTGATAGTACATGGTTGCTGGAAAACAAAAAACAAACGAACAAGTGTATCATCACACATGTCTGTACAACTTACCTTCAGATTTTTGTTGACACTGACTCATTATCCAGCCATTTAATGTCTAGCTTTTATTCTAGAATTGAAATTCTTCTGGGAGTTACTCAAGAATTTTCGCTCTGTGTAATAAGTATAAGTATATATACCCCGTGAGGGAAATTTGGTCTCTGCATTTATCCCAATCCGTGAAACACACTCAGCACACAGTGAAGACACAGTGAGGTGAAGCACACACTAATCTCGGCGCAGTGAGCTGCCTGCAACAACAGCGGCGCTCGGGGAGCTGTTACAAGTCCGAAGCGCTAACCAGTAGGCCACAGCTGCCCCTAATGTCAGAAACCCTCTTGTTGAGTTACACAAATAATTTGTTGGCTGGTTTGTTAATGTTTTGTGACGAGCTAAGCTATTCATTCCATGTATTCACTACAGTTCCACTTGTTGTGAGTCCTGAATATTAAATATCATAAAATCTTCTCATTTTGTTTATCTGACAGCTTTTCAATGCCAACCGTTTTTGCAATGTGTGTCTCTCCTGAAGACAGATTGGCAGATCGTTTTAAATGGATCAGTTAACATTTCAGGGAAAAGGCTGAATGGGAGCTGGCAAATTGATCCAATCCACTCAGATAGATTTAAAGGCCATTCATTTAATGGGTTTACCTTAGATTTCCTTATAAATTATGCAGCGACATCAGCATGGCATTGCCTGCCACACACATACACCAAGCAATAAAGAAAATGCCTGTGTGTTGTTAAACATTAGTCCTACATTAGCTGCCTTTCAAACCCTCTTCAATACATTACAGGATGTAAGGCATTACCAAGACATATGCTGTATGTGGCATTCATCACTCAGTAGCATGGCTACTGTCATACAGTTCTCAATGTTTTTGTGTGGTTTCTTGGTACTATGACATTTGGAAATATTGTTTTTCATTTTGTGCCATTTTGTTTATTTCCACCCTGGCTCAGATATATTGCTTTTGCTGGAGGCCATTAACCATGTACGTCTCTGTATGTGTGCCTACAGTGTGCGGCTGCGATCTGGCGCGCTCCGGATTCTTCCAGAAGAGCGGCGAGTACATCTGCACGGAGGACTACCAGCGGCTATATGGCACGCAGTGCGACAGCTGTGGCGAGTTCATCACGGGAGAGGTGGTCTCAGCCCTGGGCCGAACCTACCACCCCAAGTGCTTTGTCTGCAGCCAGTGCAGGTACGCCACCATTATGAACAATCACTACAGCCCCTGTCCACACCCAAGGCCTCTACATCACCCTGATATGGAAACTTAAAAAGACATTTCATCTCATGCTCCACTACTTCAGAATTTGCTCATACTATGTGTACCAGAAGATGCGTACAAGATGCATAGATTGAAGATGTGCAGATGAGATACATAGATGTATAGAAGATGCATACAGTAGATACCTAGATGTATAGATAATGCATAGATACATAGATGCATAGATGATGCATAGATTGAAGATGTATAGAGACTGTGATAAGCTGCTGGGTCAGGATGAGAGGCCCATCTTTAGCTGCTGGACAGGTCTGGGCTCCATTACTGCCTGGTGCTAAGTGTGACACCAGGGGAAATGGGACAGCTCAGGCCAGCAGAGTTTACCTTGCTAGCACAGGGACATGCTCTCAT
>NC_063190.1:30485511-30488011 GCF_017589495.1 Alosa alosa | reverse complement strand
TCTGCATGAAATGCTCTGTGTTTGAAAAGATCTAATAAATAAACTCTAATTAGCTCACTGCGTACCTGCCAGCCTGTTATCTGGATCTAGAGCTAAACACCTCTACTCATTTTGAAGTGGTTATGATGATGGTGTATAGATAGTGGGTAACTTGCAGTGGGGGACAGAACGTTAGGTCTTAGCCATCCTGTTCTCAAGTTGTTTCAGCTACCCCTATCAGGCCATTGCAAAACTGTGTGCAAAACAGACAAAAAACCCTATAGTCTTTACAATATCAATCAACTACCAAAACCTGACGGTTTTTGTAACTCTGGTGTCAGAGATACTTTCCCTTTATCCCACTATAGAGGGAACACAATGTTTTAGCTAAAGAGAGAGCTGCAAGGATTTCCTTTTCTTTTCTCTCTGTTCATTCCCTATCAGGGATGGGATTCCGTACTGTGAGTCAGATTACCACACCCAGTTTGGAATAAAGTGTGAGACTTGCCATAGGTACATCAGTGGGAGAGTTCTTGAGGTGAGTGTTCCTCTCTCTGTGTGTGTTTGTTTGTGTGTGTGTGTGTGTGTGTGTGTGTGTTTGGCCTAGCCTTGGCATGCATGCCACTGCAGAAAAATATCTGTTAATTACTATATTGCACTGTACTGAATACTTTATCTGTGATGAACTGTATTGTACTGTAATGTAAATATCCCACCAGGTGCTAACATGAACAATACTGGCCCTTTACCTGCTGAATGTTTCCCTCTTTGCTGTTCTCCATTCTTGTTCACCCTGCATGTCTGAATCTGTAGTTTGCTTTTGCGTGTTCTGCTCCAGGCTATTGAAATACGCATTCAGTCCTGCTGACCTGTCAGCGTCTTTTTTTCCCAGAGTTTTGGCAGCTGTGTCTCTATGTGGGAAGATTGTGTGAATGTATTTTTGGACAGTTGTATTCCTTTTCCTGTTGTTCTATCCCGACTATCATACTTGTGCTGCATTACTGTGTCAGCATCCATTACGACTTTAGATTTCTGCCTTTCACACAGAATCACCACTGAATGGCTCTTACTCTCCTTTTCTTTGTCTTGAGACAACACATTTCTGACACATTCATGCTGGACTGTGTGTGTGTGTGTGGGTGTATGCGTGTGTGTGTGTGTGTGTGTGTGCGTGTGAGTGTGAGTGTGTGTGTGTGTGTGTATGTGTGTATGTGTGTGTGCGTGCGCGTGTGAGTGTGAGTGTGTGTGTGTGTGTATGTGTGTATGTGTGTGTAATAATGCGCGGCAGGAGTTAATAGTGTGTGTGTGTGTGTGTGTGTGTATGTGTGTGTGTGTGTATATTTGGCGTCGCGGCGCTTGGCGTCATGTCGCGTGTGCGTGTCGCGTGTCTTGGCGTGAGAGTGTGTGTGTGTGTGTGTGTGTGTGTGTGTGTGTGCCGTGTGAGTGTGGGAGTGTGTGTGTGTGTATGTGTGTATGTGTGTGTGCGTGTGCAGCGTGTGTGTGTGTGTGTGTGTGTGTGTGTGTGTGTGTGTGTGTACAGAAAATGCAGAGAAGCATATTTGTCCATGTTCAATATCACTGTAGTATCCCCTGAGTCTCTGCGTCTTTGCTGCAGTAGAAGTTGCTCATTTCCGATGCAGATGTATGTGATGAGGGTCACGTCTGGCATGTTTAACATGCATCTGGACACATGTTTAGGGAGTGCTTACTTGCACTTTACAGGCTTGCAGATATAGCATACAAAACATCCATTGCTCTGACCTAAAAGACAAATGGCACAATCCATGGGGTTAATCCTGCCTCCATGTGAGAGACGGCCCAGCATAACACAAGACCCTGTTGAGATTATTGTTGTTTGAAATAAAGCTTGAGTTACCTGTCAAGTGACACTCCTGGCAGGATGCCTATTTGACTATTCTCATGGTGGGCTGGTGAGTACTCGTTGATGTCTCCCAGAGCGGTGCATGCAATCCTGTGCATATGATTAGCGTCAGGGCTTTTCTTTTTTCATCAATCTGGGATTGTGCTGAGCGCAGACAGGACATGACGCACATTTAGACCGTATGCCTTGGAGCCTCTAAAAATAGTGACCTTTTTCCTTAATGTGCTGTCATCATCAGTAAATGTGAGAGTCCTTCGACAGCTCCTGTGCCAGAGTGTGGGGGGGTTCGGTATCTGAGCAGAGAGGAAGGATGTGCTTTGAATGGTCAAAGAAAAGACTGAGGCACAAAGCTCAGGAACACACTAGGCACAATTTTGTCTGATACAACATGGTTATGGTAATGGTTATTGTTATTAGTATGGCATTTGGCAGATGCTTTTATTTAAACATAAAATTCCATTACAATATGAATATATATGAATATACTATAATTTTATATTATAATATAATATGGTTACATCTTCACCTGCTATAAGTACCTCGATTCATTTGCCTAGGCTGATGTTCTCTCTTAGGCAGTGGCAAACATAGCTGTGCTGTTTAGATTGACTCTGTGTTCACTGTTCACGGGTACGCTGG